>NC_056736.1:59120781-59145781 GCF_019279795.1 Protopterus annectens
TGGGAAAAAACATGTATCCATGAATTACCATATAGGTGGCAGTACACTAAACACAGAAAGTGTGATAAGAGACTTAGGGACACAGGTGGACAGTGGTCTCACCTTCGATAACCACATCGCCACAACAGTCAGGAAATCCTTCTATGTGGCACACCTCATCACAAAGGGCTTTTCATCCAGAAAAAAGGAGGTCATTGTCCCACTGTACTCATCCCTCATTAGACCCATTATAGAATACAACGCCCCATTTGGTATGTACCTCTCAAGACATCTGCAACAACTGGAAAGGCCTCAGAAATACCTCACTAAAAGAATCACATCCCTAAAGCAGATGCCCTACACTGACCGCCTTAAAAAACTCCAGCTATACTCTGTCGCATATCGTCTACTCAGAGGCGATCTCTGCTTAAAATACAAGGCCATGTCAAACCCAGAGCTGTTGGACATGCTACACTTAAAGAAATCCCAATCCCTCAGAGCTACACGCTCCAGGGATCTAAACCTTGTCATCACAATAAACAAAACATGCTGGAGGGATAGGTTCCTGACCCAGAGACTCCCCAGACTCTGGAATAGATTGCCCATACATGTCAAGCAGAGTGCCTCTTTGGACCTCTTCAAGAGGAACCTTGACGTTTGCATAGGAGAAAGGAAATTCACCCCAGGGATCACGTCAGTCACCCTGCTAGACAGGGGTCCAGGAAAGTAAATAATGTGGGAAGAAATAGCCAGGGAATTGTTATGGCTAGGCTTGTATAGGCCCTAGGGCTGATAGCCTAGTACCAACCTATGAACCTATGAGTCTACATGTTCTTCCTGTTTTCTCTGGGTACTCCAGTTTCCTCCCACATTTCAGACATGTGTCTGGTGTGTTTCTCCCTGGACCTCCACTGAAAATAGGCTCTGTCCTAGTTGCATTTTCACGGTCAACAAATGTTAAATAAATACAGTTACTTCCTACTGATACCTTTAGGAGTCAAATATTGCTTGTTCATATTTGCATTAATAATTCCAAAACTCTGCTATATACAAGGTATTAGAATATTTCATCTTAAAGCTTACATTATGGCAAACATAACTGTATTGATATTTGATCTGTCTAGTGTAGCTATAGAGATTGAATATTATTGGTATACTATTTATTTGTAGTGTAATAATTTTTGTACTTCTCTAAATATCTCATCAGTCAAGTAACACAGACAGAACTGCTTACCCTTATATGTACACTCACAGCTGTGAGAAAAAATAGCAATATGTGTGTTGCTTGAACACTTCCTGAAATATTTAAGTTGTTTATACATCATTGCAAAAAGTAATAGTTACTGTGTTTATTGTGGCTTATAAAATCCAGCTTTAGAGTATGAATTGATGAATGCAACCAATGTAAATATTAATTTGTGCTGAATAGTTTGCCCTTTACAGTTTTGTAGTAACACTTACGGTTCTTGAGATATGCACATTTGTTTGAACTGTGAGGTGATAACCAACTTTTTTTTAAAGGCTCAGACCACAGTCATTGGTGATTAGAGTGCAAATTCCAAAGAACTTCATTGGAGGGAATGTCCCCATTTCTAAGTTAAGGGACTTAAAACATGACCTGCATGACTGTACTGGCAAATCCTGCCAGCTTCTAGACTGTGCATCCAGTTAGTTTGCAGTGAATTAATGAATGGATGCCCAAGTTGCAGCCTCACAAATACTCTGGAGAGCAATATGTTGCAGAAGGCTGCAGTGGTGATGGTAAATCAAGGTGAATAGGCTCTGGCCAGCCATTCAAATTCTTGCATAAGTTTACAGAGCAGAAGGTAATGCATCTGGCTTAATACTGGAATGGTGATTAAGGTATTTCTTCAAACACTTACTGCTCCTGTTTGCCTGCCATGAAAGAAAAGAATGAATGCTTTATTTGTCTGACGTCATTGGTCATATTTGTATAATATCTCAGTTGACTATCTTTATTCATCAAATGCAAGAGTTTCTCACCTTTATTCTCTGACTCTGGAAATATGATAAACAAATATGTGCATGGATTAAGTAACATTTCAGAAACCACTTTAAAAATGAAGAAAAGGTTAGTCTTCAGGCATACCCTGTGACTGTAGAAAATGGCATAAGGCTGCTTACACACAAAGGCTTACAACTCAAAAATCATTCTGGCTGAGGTCACTGCCACTAGGACAAGAGTCTTCCAAGACATATGTCTGAGATGAGCTGTGCTGGTGGGCTCAAAGTGAGGTATCAGAAGCCTTCTATCACAAAACTCATGTCTCAGGTTGGGGTTACTGGACATTTGGATGGTTGTAGGTGAAGAATCTCTTTGAGCAGCTGATTTACTGTCACACAAGTTGTAATGAGTGGATCCACAGCAGTGAAGGTTGGCAGATGTACATTAATAAAGAAATAGGTTGAGCACTTCATAATTTTGAAATTTACTGCAAGACTTTAGGGAAAGGGCAAGATATTGGGTTCACACCCTTTTTCTCACATTAATATGAAAACTTAGTCCACTTACGGAAGAAAGACTTCCTTGAGTTAAGCCTCTTTACCTCCTTAAGGATAAGTAAAATGCCAACTGAAAATAAGTGACTGTGTGGAATTAGCCTGGAATATTTAGAACTTTAAGGCGAAGGCACACATGACTAAAGTGCAGCAATTTCCCCTCCTACTGTGTCAGTGTCATTGGTTCTCTTGTGATTTGCACTAGTTTAATGGAAAAAAGCTGTCTTGACCAGTTGGAAGCTATGACAATGAGTTCTCTTCATTCTCTTCGTGTGTTTAGAATGAGACATATCAGTGGAGAATGGGAGGCATACAAGAGTCTTTTGCTCCACGTGAAAGAAAAGGCCTCACCTCTGCATTCCAGACACCCATAGTAACATATCTCATCTTAAAATTATTGTTTTCTCTTCTTTTTAACTTTGGTAACAATTTTCCTGTTTTCTTGTTATACAAATTAGGACTTGTAAATGGCAGTACTTCATGCCTTAAAGTATCTTACATATCTGCCAAGTAATATTTTATTCTGGTTTTATATTTAACACAGCTCTTTTGTTTTTAGTTAAGTCCCCAGAGCTAATTTGTGTTATCTATAGTCCTGTGCACAAAATGGGAATTGTCTTTCAATTTTATTGTGGAATTGTCTTTGTGGTGTCTACACTCTTGCATTATTCGCTGCTGTTTGTCTTTTTATTTAATGCAAAAAAAGGCCATGGTTGAACAAGAGCTGCTGTGATCCAGTACAATTACCACATCTAATTAATTAAATCAAAATAAGGTACTGGTTGGTAATGTTCCCTTGTGAAATACTCTAGAGAAAAATTAGGGTGATAATGACTCACCTGGATTGCAGAAATGTGTCTTTTCGCAGTCCCAGTACTTTACTGTGTCCATGAAGGTCTCTCTGTCCAGCATCCACTTGTGAGAGTTTGAGATTTCCCTTCTCAGAAAGACTGGCAGGTAGTCTGTTGGCAGATATAAAGACAGCCTGGAAGTTTACATTCATTTTTACTGCCAATTCCCAGATGACTGTGGTTAGCCTGCACATAAGATAGTAGTGAGCGCCCCTTTCTATATGCTTCAGCATATCACTGGAGTGTTGTCTGTCACTGTTTCCACAGTTCCTAACTGAAGTCATGACTGAAATTATATCAGAATGCAATGAATAATGCACTGAATAACTATCATGCCCTTTATAGCAATGTGGGTGCGCGTCTTTTCCTTGTACAACTGGCCTTGAAATCAGAGTTGTTTATAGACTTCAAAAGCTTTCTCTGATGCCGCTTACATCACTTTCTGATCTGGCTCTTGGAGAAAAAAAATATCCCTGGGTTAAATTAGATACAACAGCACCAGCACTGAAACTCCTAGACAGTCTTCAGAACCAGTGGAAGGGTCTTTTCCATTGACTGGGTGATTTAACTTAAAAGGATATTTGGGTAACACTATGGGCCGGATTTACGAAGGCTTGCATGGAGTCTTAGAGTAGAGTAAGACTCCATGCAGCCATCATGTCCGACAAACGATCCAGGAACAGCCTGTAGGGGTGTGCAAGAGAGCTCCTAAAATGGCTCTTACACGGACAGGGCCGGGTCATGCAAAATACCTCAATTGCATCCGAAAGGCATGCAAATGAGGCAGATTTGTGATTCAGGAAACCCGAACCTGCCCGAGTAAGAGCAGTGTTATTTGCAGAAATGTACTCAGTTGACAACTGAGTACCATTCTGCAAATAGCAAAACGGAGCTGTGACATCTCCAAATAAAGGTTGCATCCAGTAGAGGAAGCATGCCAATGGCCAAATATATGGCCATTGGCAATGTTTCCCGATGTAAATGAAAAAATAGCACTCAGCAACAGTAAATCCAAAATAGCAGAATACAGATGCCCCAAAACTCGAGACTCGAATACCAAAGAAAAACTTCTTTCATACATACTCCACTCATGATGTCACCTATCTTCTACTCTGTTACTCCCTTTATTCTACTCCTACACTCCACTGACTGTGCTCATTTGCTATGTAAACCTGTGATTCACTATCCTAACCCTCCTTTGCATAGGATTGCCTACTAATGCTTGGTTACATCTCTTAGACTGTGCTTCCCCCCTTAGCAACCTCTACTCGGTGGCCATGTTGTCTTCAGCCTGCCATTCCCTTTCATTGTAAATTAACAATTTAAATAAATTCCACATTTGTGGGTTAAAATGTTTATTTTTCTGGTTTTTAGAGCGCAGCGCGTTTGCGAGTCGCTGCGCTATACTTAAACATCGGAAATCAGAGAAAAAAATTTATTATTTTTATTTTCGTATTACGTCGGGAAACATTAAATCCAAAATAGCAGAATACAGATGCCCCAAAACTCGAGACTCGAATACCAAAGAAAAACTTAAATTTTATTCAAAGAAGAGAGCACAACACTAAAAGCTCATATGCAGGGTTGAGCGCTTTCATCTGTCACATCACAAACAATAATTTATAACAGTACTATCTACATAATATTGTCTACTATTGTTCCGATCTTATTAATAAAAATTAATAATCATAATTATTAATCAAATCATGATTATTAATAATCAATATTATGTAGATAGTACTGTTATAAATTATTGTTTATAAATTATTGTTTATAATTAGTTAATTATTATTTTTTAATTGAGTATTTTTTAAATTGTGAATTTTTGGCGCCTAAAAGGTTTTAAAATGAATGGACTGTAGGAGCTCATTGGTTCTGAAGAAATCTGTGATGTGACAGATGAAAGCGCTCAACCCTGCATATGAGCTTTTAGTGTTGTGCTGTCTTCTTTGAATAAAATTTAAGTTTTTCTTTGGTATTCAAGTCTCGAGTTTTGGGGCATCTGTATTCTGCTATTTTGGATTTACTGTTGCTGAGTGCTATTTTTTCATTTACTGGTCGTCAGATGGCAGAGGAGGAATCCCAGAGTACTTCATTGAGCTCTGAGGAATACCGTACACTTCGCAATGAGATGACTTCGCTGCAAGGCGACGTTAACAAGCTTCTTGACTTGGTCAATAAACTAACTGAAGCAGTTATGGTGAGCGGAGGTACCGCTAAAACTGCTAACATCAGTAAAGCTGAAGCGGTTATTGTTGGTGAAGACACCGCTAAACCAGGGACTTCTAATAGTACTGTAACTGCACAATTAGTATTGGTGGACGAAGCGGACGACAGTAGCAACGCGAGTGAGATCCCTAATGGGCAGAGAGAGGCTCCTACAGTGGGAAACAAGCACCAGCTAGATCTGGGTGAGAATACCGCGAATGTGTCTTTGGAAGCGGATTTTACCTTTGACTTTAGCCTGTTTCATACCAACGAGGAGAATACAAGAATGAGTGCGCGCCCAAAACAACAGTATGAAAAAATAAGAACTTATTCATCGGTTGCTAAAAAGGCACATAATAAGAACAAAGGTACTGTTACAAATGAATATTTATCCAGTCCTAAAAGAACTTTAACAAAAATAATGGACTGTAATGATAAAGAAATGGGTATGTTTAACATGTTTAATGATTTTTTAACTGATGATTATGATTTTATGAGTAAGTCAGTGTCAAGGTTTAAGCATAAAGAGATGCCATTAAAGAACAATCACAAAAATGATGATATTAAAGCTAGAATTTATTTGTTGGGTAAGAAATTAACACAATTGAAGAGTGTGAGAATAGACAATGCATACCTGGAGAAATGTCTTGGGTTACAAGTAGTCCCTAAGGGACTGAGGTTTTTTAAGTTACCTTTAGGTATCAAGTTTAACTCAAACATAGTATCAGAATTTAACAAAATGTTTGATGAATTTGGGTTCACATACATGAAACGTCTTATCAAATGTAATGAACAGAAAGTGAATGAGTTATTACAGGAGGTGGAGAATTTAAATGAATCTATAATACATGATGAGACGTTTGAGAAGTGGTATGATTGTTATTTCAACCAGTTTTCCCAAGCCAAAGTGAAAGTAAAAAATGTGTATGAAAGGAAAATGCACAAAATAGAACGTGATTTAGAGCTATATAGAAATGAAAGAGCCTATATATGGCCACATTATGAAAGAGAGGTTGAAGAAACATTTGATGTGGTACAAACTAAGGGAAGAAAGAGAAACTTGAGAGTGAATGAGGAAGAAAATTTTCAAGGGGGGCGATACTATCCAGCTCCAAAGAAACAACAAAGGAGATTTTAAATGGTAGAAAACTAAGTGACAAAGTGACTTCCCCAGAACATGTTTCTTCTCATGTTATGTATAAAACAATTCTCTCCCCAGTACATACAACTTCATTAACAAATTCATCAACGAATACAGGTGTATTATTAGATCAAAAAGTAACTAATAAAGAACAAGAACTAAGTATAGTTGATACACCTATGATGGATGTGGTTGCAGAGAAGTATCCCAGTATTAGATGTTATCAAGGGTTTAATGTGTATAATTACACTGATATTCAAGTTACAGATGATATTACATCCCTGTTTAGTAAGGGAATGAAATATATCCCCACTGTCAAGTTTAATTTATTCGATCTTATTAAAGAAATTAAGTTATTTTGTAGAAGGTTGAACTTAGCTATTCAATTTAATGAAGACTCTAATAAGAACAAAATTATAAAAAGTAGATCTACATTAGTTAAAAAAAGTACATACATCCCGACTATGAATGCCCATGTTGCAGCCTATGAGAAACTGGTATGTAATGACCTGTACCATCTCTATAAGGATGTCAAATACAACTCAGGAGGCAGTTATACCCCAATGGACAACCTAACCATAGGTGAAAGAAGATGTATGGAAGAACTTATTTTAAACAATGAGATCAGAATAATGAAGCCTGACAAGGGTGGTGGTATAGTGATATTCGATAGCCAACTATACCTTAATGAAATAAATAACATATTATATGAATCAGGAAACTACGAACAAGTATCCATAAATCAAATTAACATTGGATACAGACAAATAGATTTAACCCTAGAGGAATACTTACTAGATAACCGAATTACTAGTGAATTATATGATTATTTGAGAACAGAACACCCAATTATGGCTCACATCATAGGGATTCCAAAGATCCATAAAAATAAGCAAAAACCACCATTTAGACCCATCATCTCAGGATCCAAATCCAAAACTTTTAAAATAGGGACCACCATAGACCATTGGACCAAGCAAGGGTATACAAAAGTGGACCATTTGGTTAAGGATTCCTGGGATTTTCTAAGCAAACTCACGATGGAAGTTTGGGATGAGAACTTGACATTCCTTACTATAGATGTACAGGACTTATTCTCCAGTATACCAGCGTCTACTGGATTAGAGTACTTCAATAGCAGCTTATGTAAATACTCTGGTTGTAGTTGGGACAGAGTAAATCTCATTATGGACATGATGGGACTTGTCCTAGAACATAACTACATATCACACGTAGGTGAATATTTCAGACAAACTCGAGGAGTAGCCATGGGGGGTTCTTGTGCCCCCATATTTGCCAACTTGGTTATGCTCGAGTGGGAGAATCAACATATATTTCCAAGTGAGTTTTACCAGTATATCAGGTTATACACCAGATTTTTGGATGATGTCTTTATTATTTGGACAGGACCCACGGATTTGATACCAGCTTTCTTAGATTATCTCAACAATACAACAGATTTTTTGAGATTCACTTCCCAATATGATAAAAAAGGCATTGCATATTTGGATACTTGGATCAGCAATACAGGGACGGGGTTTTCATCCAGGATATATAGGAAGCCCACGTTTTCAAACGATTACATTCATTTCAGTAGTTGTCATCCTCCACACATTTTTAAAAAAAATATAGTCAAGGGACAGAGTATACGAGCAGCAAGAATGTCATCCACTTTGGAAAACATGATTAGTGAGTTAGAAGTAGTGTTTAAATTATTCCAGGATCGAGGTTATCCAAAGACTATGTTAGAGAATGTTACTTCTTATGTGAAAGCCCAATGGGGACACAAATATACACCATTACTGGGGATTAGTATTGTGCCACAGCGTAACACGAGCAATGAATGAGATAGGAAAGTATGTGTGATCAAATTCAATCCCTACGCCAGTGTAATAATTGAGATTCTCAAAAAACACTGGCCATTAATTACCACTTCTGGTTCTATAGGACATATAGTAGGAACAGAGATTTGTACAGTATTTAAAATGGGAAATAATATAAAGAGATTAATGGAGTATGGAAGAAAAGGAACAAGTGATAAGAGAACGAAGGGTACCACTAGATGTGGCACCTGTAAACAATGTACATACATCAACACTAAACAAAAAATTAGGTTAGACAATATTATTAACACTATGGTAATTTGTAAAAATGGGAATTGTAATACACAACGTATTGTTTATATAGCTACCTGTACGAAATGCTCAGCCTTTTACATAGGCAAAACCGAGAGGAAGTTTAAGACTCGTATTTATGAGCATATGTACAGGATAAAAAAGGGTGATCCAAAAAATGCACTATGTAAGCACATTTTAGAAAAGGGGACAGATCACAACTTTACTTTTGCCATTATAGACCAGGTAGAGATTAGTGATAGAGGTGGAAATTGGAAGACATATCTGGCCTGGGTTGAAAGTAAATGGCAAATATGTACGGATGCAACTACACCACCTGGTATAAATGATTATATCAGTCTAAAACCCTTTCTTGCATTGAATTAGTATTCAAGAACATAGGAGGATGTTCCAACAAGTAGTATTACAACACGGACCCTGCTAGCTTTTTGACACTTTTGTATTTTATCCATTTCTCCTAATGTTTACACTCTATACATGAGTTTTTTATTGCATTTACTTTATTACTTACACCTAGGTCCTTCAATAGATAAAAGTAGTATATTTAAGTAGTATAATGAAGTAGTGTATTTGATTCAAATAGCTCTTGTAAAGAACAAGTAACACTTGTACGTATATTTTTATTTTTATTTATATACTTTTATACATATATATTGTACATATATTTTGTGCATCACACAAGGTATTCATGGATTTCATCATTGAAATTCACAATATCTTTGGACAATTGTGTATCTCTATATTATGGTTAGAATTTTTAATGTGAAGGATGAATGTAAACAAGACTTTTGAGAATTATGATTATTAATTTTTATTAATAAGATCGGAACAATAGTAGACAATATTATGTAGATAGTACTGTTATAAATTATTGTTTATAAATTATTGTTTATAATTAGTTGATTATTATTTTTTAATTGAGTATTTTTTAAATTGTGAATTTTTGGCGCCTAAAAGGTTTTAAAATGAATGGACTGTAGGAGCTCATTGGTTCTGAAGAAATCTGTGATGTGACAGATGAAAGCGCTCAACCCTGCATATGAGCTTTTAGTGTTGTGCTCTCTTCTTTGAATAAAATTTAAGTTTTTCTTTGGTATTCGAGTCTCGAGTTTTGGGGCATCTGTATTCTGCTATTTTGGATTTAATGTTTCCCGACGTAATACGAAAATAAAAATAATACATTTTTTTCTCCGATTTCCGATGTTTAAGTATAGCGCAGCGACTCGCAAACGCGCTGCGCTCTAAAAACCAGAAAAATAAACATTTTAACCCACAAATGTGGAATTTATTTAAATTGTTAATTTACAATGAAAGGGAATGGCAGGCTGAAGACAACATGGCCACCGAGTAGAGGTTGCTAAGGGGGGAAGCACAGTCTAAGAGATGTAACCAAGCATTAGTAGGCAATCCTATGCAAAGGAGGGTTAGGATAGTGAATCACAGGTTTACATAGCAAATGAGCACAGTCAGTGGAGTGTAGGAGTAGAATAAGGGGAGTAACAGAGTAGAAGATAGGTGACATCACGAGTGCAGTATGTATGAAAGAAGGGAAGCTCATTGGAGCAGAGTGGCATGTGTCAGCTGTCATTTACACATCATTGAAAGAGGTGTGTCAACAGGTAGGCTAGGTAAATGCAAGAAATGGAAGGTGTATGCCATGAATAACACCAAAGTTTCTTTCTGAGCATTTTTGCACGCGTGGGCATGCCTGTAAACCCAAATAAGACAGTGTGCACACTTGTAAGCGTGAGTGCGTGCGTGTAAGCCGGAGTAAGCATGTATAAGGCAGTTTAAAGTATTGTAAGCATGTTTGCGCTGGTGTGCGTGCGGTTTAACCCGAATAAGCAAGTTTTAGTCTGTGTAAGCATGTGTGCGCGCCTGTGAGCTGCTGTGAGCGTGTTTGTGCTTGTGTGCGTGGCACTGCCCCCCCACCACAAGGAAACAGAAAGGAAATAGGAAGCAGAAATAATAGTAGGAAGCTGCCTGGGAGTACTAGCAGAGCTAGCAGGTGAAAACAATCAGAATCAGGCAATTACACAGGCAGTACACTAGCCCAGCCCAGCCTAGCACTTAAAACTCTGCAAACAACAGTTCACTGTGTTTCTCACAAGAGACACTGCAGTAAGTTAATAGAAGTGAAAAATGAAAAAGCTTTACTGAGACAAAGAAATGTTAGGGGCTGCCATTGCTGTTATAAGGCGACATATGCAACTTGCTGAGGGTGGTGACAATGGAATGCTGCTGGACAACCCACAGTGAGGAGACGGAGAAGAGTGTACAGGCCCAGGGTAACCTTCCAGGGGCTACATGAGCTGGAGATAGTGGAGCGCTATAGTGTGGACAGAGACCTCCTGTAGCAAATTGTTGAGCTGTGCGGGCCACGCCTCACACACAGAACCAACAGAGGGGAACCCATCCCAGTGGAAACCAAGGTATGTGTTGGCCTACGAATAACAGGTACCTTCCAGAGACCAACTGGTGATATGATTGGGATATAACAGGCACCAGCATCCAGGGTACTGCACCAGTTCCTGGATGCCATGTCAGCACATGTCGGTGATCATGTATATTTCCCCAATTCCCGTGAGGTATTGGCCAGCAATATGCGTCTCTTCCAGCAAATAGCAGAATACCCTGAGGTAGTGGGTGCAATAGACTGCACGCACATATGCATCAAAGCACCAGCTGGCGAGCGGGGTAGGGTCTACTTCAACCGCAAGGGCTTCCCCTCCATCAACTGCCAGGTCGTGTGTGATGCCCAGGGCATAATACTGAATGTGTGTGCTGGCTGTCCTGGAAGCTACCATGATTTCCATATCTGGCATCTGACGCAGCTGTACCAGACATTTGCCAATGGGGCCATCCCACATGGTCACCTAGTGGGGGAGGCTGGCTATGCACTGGAGCCGTGGCTGATGACACCCATCAGAAACGCACACACACCTGAATAGGAACTCCATAATGAGGCACATGCACAAACACGAAATGTAATCGAGCATGTGTTTGGGCTGCTCAAGTCATGGTTCCGGTGCCTGGACACATCTGGTGGAGCCTTGCAGTACTCACCAACTACATGTACCCAAATTGTCATGGTATGTGCTATGCTACATAATATGATCCTGCGAAAACAGCTGCAGCAGGACCAGCATAGGCCTGGGCCAAACAGCCCCCCACCATTGCCAAGGTCATCACAGGCAGAGCATGACTCGGAGGAGGAACAAGCTGAGCCTGCCCCGGTAGGCAGAAGGAAGCATGCCCAGTATGCTTTGGCCTTGGCAAAGAGGCAACGCATAGCAAATACACTGGCTCAGTAGGAACACTGGAAATGATACCTCTCTCTGACTCGCACATATAGTAAAAGGGATGCCTCAGTTGACACTACCTGCTATCAAACATGTACAGGGAGTGTAGTATGTGCATCCGACATAGGCAGCCCTGCAGCACCACCTGAGGCATGAATGCTATGTGTCAAGCAATTTAAGGCAGTGCTAAACAGCATTTACCACCATGTAGTATATGCAAACAGAATCACACACGCCAACTAGTACAACTGTGGTGAATGTCGAGTAATATTGGACAATGTCCAGCAAAGTTGGTGAATATACAGCAATATCGGACAAGCTTGGTCTAAGTAGGGCATAGCTGAACAAAAGCCAACATGCTCATATTTGCTTAACTGGCCCTTAAGCAGTCTGGTCTGCTCAGTATGAAAATATAAAGCAGTGATGGGCCTCGAACCCAGGACACTGTGCACTATAGGTAAAGTACTGAACCACTAAACCATGACCATATTGCAGTGGTCAGCCAGTATGAAGGAATGTTGATAGGTCTATGCAAAGTATCTCATGGAAACCCTGCAGGCACAGCATAATCCCTGTTGAGTTATGACACAAAGGTGAGTCCTGCAGTAAGAACAGAACTTGACTTCCAACACACACAGTAAATGTTAATATTGGTCATGTTCACACACATCCACAAATGTAATGGACTTCAGATCGCAACATACTGAAAGGTCACACTGGGCATGCTCACACACTTGAATAAATGAGACATATGTCAGGCAACAAAACATGGAAAGGCTGAACTGGGCATGCTCAAACACTTAGGCCATGTCTGAGTACAGCAGTGGGCCACACATATCTGGCAGTTGCATGTGTTAACCCAGGAAACTCTCACTATCCAGCAATCTGCCCTGTGCACATAGTTACATGACAACAGACATATATATAATATAGTGGAACCCAGTCATGATCAAACATGTTCTGCAGATACCTAAGTTGTTCATAGAAACTGAGAAAGCAACGATGATAAAGACCTGTAAACAGTTTCAGCAATAAATATTGCGCATCGTGAACATAAGCATAGGTTCAGAGGTCGATACTAGGCTATCTGCCCTAGGGCATGTACAAGCCTAGCCAAAGTGTGTTTGGCTTTTGCAACCCTGTCAGATTACAACATTGTGCCAGTGAATAGTAGGTCATACAAGATAGCCCATGTACGTTTAGGCTACTGTGCCTCTGTCTAGCAGGGACACAGAAGATATCCCGGGGTAAACATACGATCACCCATACAGTCGTCAAGATGTCCCCTGTAGGTGGTCAGTGTGTGGTTCTGCCTATGTGTAACTGTGATCACAATCCAGAGTGAGTGGAGGCCCTGGAATAAGAATCTGTCCCTCCAGCATGTCATGTTAACATCTGTGCTGAGGTATATGTCCCTGGAGTGTGTAGCTTTAAGGGAGTCAGATATCCTGAGGTGGAGCATGTCCAGTAATTCTGGGTTGGGTATTACTGTTAACAACAGGCACACATCATATCCGAGTAGGTGTTAAGTGACTGAGTAGAGCTGGAGTTACTGCATCTGAACTGTGCAGGCCATCTGTGTGAGTCCCTACATCTGCTTGGTGAGGAACTTCTGTGGCCAGTACAGTTGCTGCAGGTGTTGGGTAAGGTACACCCCAAAAGTGGCATTGTAACCAAGCATGGTTGTGATGAGTTTAGGGGCACAATAACCTCACTCGATCTAGATGTGAAACCATATGGGATAAGGTGGCTTATATAGAAGGTCTGTCCAATCACCTTGCAAATGTGAATGTCAAAGGTGACAGTACAAACAAGTCATGTCTCCAATCACCTAACAACTCCTACCGTATGTAATGGAGTACTACCCATGTGTAAATGTGTGGGCATGTTGTTATCCCCAAAGGGGATGACTATGCAACTAATGGCATTTAGCTGTAGGCCATGGCTCAGGCACGAGTTATCCATCTCTGTGAGACCCTGTTGGAGTATGCATGTAGCAGCTGGAGAGTTGATCATGGCACCCAGTTTGCAGACAAGTGCGAACAAGGTCAGCCGTATTCCCCCTGTGGTAGCCTGTACGTCAGACAAATATACACTGAACAAGAGATGTCCCAGGACCGAGCCGTGTGGGATGCCACGTGTAACTGGTGTATAGTCAGACATGGCACCTGCAATCCTGACCATGTGTGTGCTATCCCTGATCCAGGTAGCAATCCATCATGTGAGATATGTGTCCATATTAATGCTGGTGAGCCTATGCATAATGGCCCAGTGGGTAATTGTGTGGAAGGTTTTTGCAAGGTTCAGGTAGGCTGCGTGTACAACTGTCCCTATGTCAATGGACCTGTTAACTGTCTAAAGAATACAAACATGTTCAAGAGGCAAGATCTGCCCACAACAACGCTGAAATGTGTAGGACACAGTGTCTGTAGGTTCCCGATGTCTATGTGTAAGAGTCCCATGACAATATGCTCCTTAGCTTTCCAGAACAGGCTAGTTAGGCTCATAGGGCAATATTGTGTGTGGTCCATTGTGGCACCAACTCTGTGGAGTGGGACCACTGTCACCATATGCCATTCTATGGGTACATATCCTGTAGTAACACCAATATTGCACAGTGATGTAATGTGAGGGTTACGTCTGTCATGAAGCTTGTGTAAGATGCAGGCCGGGACACCATCTGGTCCCATTGATGCCGTAATGTATGCTTTTGGGGGGCAGCACTCACCTGTTACTGTGTGATGTCAGGGAGGTTACACTCTGTTGAGATGGATAGTTGCTCCCTAGGGGGGATGGGGGGGGAGACATCTGCACCGAACCTGTTTGCCAGGATGTTGGCTATGCCAGTGGGTTCAGGGTAAGTTTAGTCAGTATGCAGTAACTCACAGCATATCAGTGAGTGTCCACCCAGGTTCCCGACATAACTGAAGAAGGCCTTGTGATAGCCCTACATGTCTGGTGCATTTGTCCATGAGAAGCAGCCCTTACATAGGTACATGACTGATTGTAGCTGTCTGCTAGTACAGATCACAGATGCTTTCCTCATCTGTGATTGTATTCTATCAAGTAGTAGGTTCCTCCTGACGTTGTACAGCTTATTTATGGCTGGGGTCTACCAGACAGGTCCCCTGCCATTGGAGGAGTGAGTCCTGTTGTTATTTGGGATAGCACAATCCATGCAGTCCACTAGGTGTCCATAGAATGTGTATGTAAAGGATTCAGCAGTCGGAGCCATATCTGCCACTGTCTCAGGGTCTCTGGAGGATACCACCTTGTTTTGGTGAAGTGAGACATTGGCTCACGAGAAGTTCACCAAGATTACCCAGGATGGGTGTGTGGAGTGTATATGTATGTCTAGTGAGATATATGCATGTTCTGACCTTACCAATGAGGGGTATATCGCTGGTGTGGAACATAGAGTCGCCATGTTGGTGATGATCAGGTCCAATATGTATTCTCCCTTGAGGCTGTGGTGACTGGTTGTGCCATAGCATATGAATTTATAAATTGTAGTGACTGTAGGGCGAGGGTGTTGGGGCATGAGTAGTATCCCCAGTCAATATTTGTGTATCTGAAGTTACCCAATATAATGGTGTTTGTGGAGACCTTCATATTCTCCACTGTTCCTCGGAAAGCCGAGTGTGGTTCCTGAGTATGGGAGTGTGGTCTGTAGCAGGCAACAAACTGAAAGGCAGAATTGCACAATCATAGTTGTATATGTATGGTCCGTGATGTGTAGTGCAGTGCTACTAACCCGGAGGTGTGTGTACCTGTGATGTATATGGATACTCCCCCTAGTTGTGTTGTCCGTTCCAAGTCCTGTGGTCAGAAAGCATGATATGAAACATAACCTGGTAGTGCTTGTGTGCATATGTGAGCCGGAACTAGGCATCTGTTAGTGCACAGATATCGCTATCCTCCATACTGAGGAGAGTCCTGAGTGGCTGCAATATGAGTGTAACACAACTGGTGTTGAGCAGCATTACCCTAAGTGACATTTAACCTGTAATGTCTATGGTTGTGTGTTTGTCTTGTGAGCCCTACTCAACAAATGCACTATGGTGGTAGCAAGAGCCGTAGCCAGCATTTGAAGGTCCAAGGGTGACAGGTGCAAGCTGTCCATAGTGAAGCCACGTGGCATGTCGAGCATGTCACCACAGGCTGACAGACACTGTATCCCCTATGAATGACACCAATTAGTTAGCCAACTGTTAAACGTGATATGTTTGTCTGTATACTGTGACATCATACTTGGTGGGTGTAAGATGCTAGACAAGGTTAGGGTCATACTGGCCTGGGCTACATCATCACAGTGTTCCTCCATGTACCATGTCATGTGGTCCAGGGACTAATGTCTGAGGTTTTACGCACCAGCAGGGACAATGATGGTGCCAGTTCCGTACTTGCTTTGGAGTGACCTGACTGCAAGTGTTATGTGGCAGATCCAGCCACCCAACAGACAGCACAAAGGGACTATTCTCTTGTATGGGCTGGTGAGTGGTACGTCAGTGTGTCTGACAATAAGTGTCGCCTATCACAAGTGTATTAGCTGTGTTGTGTATCCCGAAGGGCAGTGACTGTGTGGCACACTGACATTGTGAACTATGTGAGATGTGTGCATTGTAGTGGGGTAGCAGTTGTCTGTGTGCCTGCTGTGGAGGTCTCTGCTGTGTAGGCAGAGTTCATCTATAGCATCCGAGTATGTGTATGTGTGATAATATGGTTTGAGTGCTGTCGACAGAGGATATGTGAGACTGATATGTGGTGTGTGTGGTTACCTTCACCACCTGATAGACTGTGCCAGTCATGTGTTGAGAGAGTTCAGCACCCTGTATGTCTCTATAGGTGCATCTCACACATATATCTGAGTCTGTCGGGAGGAGGAGAGTGTTGCCTGTGTACATGAGGCAGATGTGAGATTGTGTCTACATCACAATATTCACCAGCTGGACTGGAGAGTACACATGAAGCCGACCCCTGGACATGCCAGGATATCATGATGACATACTCTGTAGCCAGATCACAAAGGACCAGTACGGTGTTAAGTGTGTAAAACAGTATAACAGGGATTATTGCTCAGGTTCGTTGGTGTTCTGTAAACAGTAGCTGAGAAGGAGTCCAGACTGAATCATGACACCGATGACAGCTATGTCATATATAGCAATGTACACACATATATGTCATGAGTCAGGGCCAACTGTACCTGACTGACAATGCTGACATCCTGACAGACAGGCCCATATATACATACCCACCTCCCACTGACGATAGTCCATATCATCATACCAGGAAATATCACATGTAGAATGGATGAACAGCTACCCCCAATGCCAAAAGCATGGCATCAAGTGGACTACATGGATTCCCAATATGTGTCATGCATAAACTACAGAACAAACAGATCCTGCACCTGAACAGTCAGCTGATCCTCCCCCCCTACACAGGATGTGGAACGGTTGAATGTGTTACAGCAACATATGGCACTCCACACAAGTGCTGGTGCACAACACACCATGGGAAGTATAGTCCAGTACGCCTATGAAGCCTGATCTGCAAGGCCATGGAGCCCATCATGGTTGAAGTCATACACAGAGCTATTGGAAGCTGACATACACACAACCTTACTAACTGTGGTATATTCATGTGTGGATCATGGTTCCCAAACATGCTAGACTGTTTGCAAGGCAGACACCCAGGACATACATCACTGAACACAGCTACACATGTCTTACATACACTTAGAATAGCCCTCTATCAACATCCCAGACACATGTAGTACCCACAAAACCAACAAGCTGTGCATAAATATGTGTTGACATATGAAGGAATGTCAATGTGTCCACAGATAGATCACACAAGGTAAGGATTATGAGTTCCTGTTCAAGCTGTTGACACCCGACGACCCACATGGACCATTCCTGGAATGGCATAAAACAAAGTGTACACACATTACCATGTCCAGTCTGATAATGTTACCATCCTAGAAATACGGCAGGTGAAGAAAAAACACCCAATAAAGCAAATAGTCTGCTGTGCTAATGCGTCTCACTCTAGTATCATATCACAGTTAGGTAGGGGTTTGAATCCTGCAAATGCTGACTGTGTGTGCTTTTTGGAGACTGGGAAAACACACTAGAAGATGTACATTCCTCTTTGGAAAGACTGATGATGTCACCACCCTAGAAATACAGCAGGAGAAGGCAAACCACCCAGTAAAGCAAATAGTGCACCGTACTAATTTGTCTCTCTCTAGTATCATAACATACTTAAGTAGGGGCTTGAATCCTGCAAGCACTGATTGTGTGTGTGGGGGGAGTATATATGCAATTGTATTTGAAAGGAGTGCCCTTTTTGGAGACTGGGAAAACACACTAGAAGATATACATTCCTCTTTGGAAAGATTGATGATGTCACCACCCTAGAAATACAGCAGGAGAAGGCAAACCCCTCACTAAAGCAAATAGCGTGCCATGCTAATGTGTCTTTCTCTAGTATCATAACATAATTAGGTAAGGATTTGAATCCTGCAAACGCTGACTATGTGGGGGTGTGTGTATGTATGTATGCAATTGTCTTTGAAAGGAGTGCCCTTTTTGGAGACTGGGAAAACACACTAGAAGATGTACATTCCTCTTTGGAAAGACTGATGATGTCACCACCCTAGAAATACAGCAGGAGAAGGCAAACCATCCAGTAAAGCAAATAGCTAGCCATGCTAATGCGTCTCTCTCTCTAGTATCATAACATAGTTAGGTAGGGATCTGAATCCTACGAACGCTGACTGTGTGTGTGTGTGTGTGCAATTGTCTTTGAAAGGAGTGCCCTTTTTGGAGACTGGGAAAACACACTAGAAGATGTACATTTCTCTTTGGAAAGACTGATGATGTCACCACCCTAGAAATACAGCAGGAGAAGGAAAACCACCCAGTAAAACAAATATCACGCCATACTAATGCATCTCTCTCTCTAGTATCATAATATAATTAGATAGGGGTTTGAATCCTACAAACGCTGACTATGTGTGGGGGGTGTGTATGTGTGCAATTGCTTTGAAAGAAGTGCCCTTTTTGGAGACTGGGAAAACACACTAGAAGATGTACATTTCTCTTTGGAAAGACTGATGATGTCACCACCCTAGAAATACAGCAGGAGAAGGCAAACCACCCAGTAAAGTAAATAGCTAGCCATGCTAATGCGTCTCTCTCTCTCTCTCTCTAGTATCATAACATAGTTAGGTAAGGATCTGAATCCTACAAACGCTGACTGTGTGTGTGTGTGTGTGTGTGTGTGTGTGTGTGTGTGTGTGTGTGTGTGTGTGTGTGTGTGTGTGTATGTGTGTGTGTGCAATTGTCTTTGAAAGGAGTGCCCTTTTTGGAGACTGGGAAAACACACTAGAAGATGTACATTCCTCTTTGGAAAGACTGATGATGTCACCACCCTAGAAATGCAGCAGGAGAAGGAAAACCACCCAGTAAAGCAAATAGTGTGCCGTGCTAATGCGTCTTTCTCTATTATCATAACATAGTTAGGTAGGGGTTTGAATCCTGCAAATGCTAACTGTGTGTTGGTCAATGCAGTGTGAGTTTTGCTTTTACTATGGTATGACATGTTATGATTACAACAGTAAGTGCATTGCACACATCAGTAATCTGCGTGGCAAAATATATGTGTACATGTTCCCTCAATCACTACATAGGTGTGAAGCCTGCATACTACATGAATACATTTCTTGCCATTGACAGGTTGTGCCACTGCTTCTCAGATCGTAGGTCACATATGTATGTATGTGGCAGGGCCGTCCACTGTTGTGATCCATGGCCAAGGTCATCTGTGCCACACACACCCATGACAGTTACTTAAGAGTAGTGTGAGTGAGAGTATATGTCAGACATGTTTATACACAACAACGACTGCCAATAATGGACAGTTGTTATAGGTGTACAACTGCATTGTGGATATGCATCCAGGACTCTAATGTCTCATGTGATACAACTTGGGACTCCATAATACCTATGGATATGTGGATACCAAGGAACACATGACATAACATGAGGCTGTATGTACACATTGGTACCCAACATACAGGTTGCGGCCTACCACCTATGTGGTACTGACGGGATAGTAAGTATAGTACATGTGGATGACTATGCCATAGTCAGCTTACTGCTATACAGCATGTATCAGATGACAGGTATCTGTCTGTATGATACCCTTGTGTAGGATATGCGTCCCATCCAGGGAATGGATTGTAGGCCAATGCATGCATTTACAGAGTTGGATGGACACATCCCTAGTGTGTTTGCATGTACCTAAGGGGGCTATATGCCAAACAGGTGTGGTCACAGGAATGGGTGGCGGTCATCACCACTGGTTAGTGTTATAGTGTAGCACTGGAAGGATTCATCTGTTACTGAGTTTCCTATGACTGTGTGTCATTTGTCAGGAGATCATCCAATGCTTGCTCATAGTCATGCTGTTGAGGTTGTGTATACTACCAGACCGCAAGTCATTGACAGATACTAACAATATCACCCACAGCATACTGTCAACCCATGTCATACACACATGTCTACCCATGTTAGTACATAACTGTAGTAGAATGCATACTGGCCATTGGAAGATACTATGAGACATTAACAATGTGTACAACAGGGTGTGCCACAAGTCCCATGTGTCCACTATGCACGTACATGCAGACAGTGTGCACTAACCATGTTCACAGATGTACACTTGCTAATCTGTACTGTACACATCACACACATACTGTTCAGTCACTAACACATACTGGCAACACATTACACCTCAGCCAAGTGGCACATGGGTGTACAATACATACACAGACCTAACAGTGGTGTAGACAATGCTACATTGACATTCCGAGCTTTGATGCATAATGTCTGCTGAGATATACCTACAAGGATGTCATTACACTTCCCTGTTGACAACTTGCTAATATTGCTACACTGCTATAGTGTCACCCTGTGCATCAGCACCATGTTAGCCTGTTCCTCCATCAATGTTACAGATGACAGGAGGTGACACAGGTATCATCATATGCACAGGGCGTTTTGTTGTTTGCCAGAGCCTGACATTGACCCATCCAATCGACATGTCTGTGTATGTGTGTGTGTGTGTGTGTGTGTGTGTGTGTGTGTGTGTGTGTGTGTGTGTGTGTGTGTGTGTGTGTGAGGGACAACAGTACAGCATGGGCCAATGTTGATGTAATGTGTGTGTGTATGTGTGAGCCCTAGTTGTTTGGTTAATGTGTGTGTGTCTGCATGCACACAGCTCCACCATGTGGCTGCCATATACAGTAGTTTATGGGACAGCCACAGACTGTACCTGCTAGGCTGTACAGATCACTGTCTCTGGCCATGGACACAGTACCTGTGCCTGGCAGGGGTGCTACAGACAGTATCAGGTACTAACCCTGACAGGGTACTGTCCTCAAAGGCAGAGGTAGGATGACTGGACCCATGTCTCTGCTGGGACTGGCCAGAGCCACGTCCACGTGGTCTACTGGGACGGTCAATGGACAGGCCAGCCCCAGCATTGCTGGGGCTGGTACTGCCACTACGGGAGCGGCTGTGAACTGGGGGCCATCCACGACCACTGCCAGCTATTGCTGTTGCTGGCATGCATCCACGTCTATGTCACAACCATCCCGCACGGTCCTTGCTCATAGAAGCCATATTGTGGAGGGCATCTAATGTCTCCCCCCAATGTCTATCAATGACCTTGGTGTAAGTCCAGATGGCACCGGCAAGGTCACGGATGCTGTCATTGATAGCGGTGTAATGTGCCCTCTGTGCCCTAAGTCCCTGCCTGGTGTACCGTTCCATATGTGCCTGAGCCTGCATTACAACCCGGAACATACTGGACGTCATAAGACCTGTGTGGGCATGCCTGCCAGAGGCAATACGACCAGCGGTGCTCCCCCGAGAACCCCTGGACCTTACCTATGTGGTACCGTTCCAGGGATACGGCTATGGCTGCTGTGAGGGGATGGAAGTGCCATGGGTACCACACTCTCCTGGTCAATGTCAGCTGTATGCTGTCCCTCGCCTATGGCCATTGGTGGTGAGGGATGTATTGACAGTATGAGTGTGTGCATAGATGGGGTTGAACGCTGTGTACTGTTGATTGGCGGACCAATGACAGACCCTGTCAAGCCTTCCTGTGGCAAAATACATGTCTCGTCATCAGCACTATCCATGGCAGTGGCTTCAGGTTCCCTGCTGCATTCGGCCACCCCTAACTCAGCACCTGTGAGAGGAAGACAGGAAACACACTTTACAGTCTGCACATGAACATACGCACATGAACACATGCACACATGCACATATGAACACATGCACACATGCACACATGTACACATGAACACATGTACACATGAACACTAATACACTCCTCACTACAGCACATACACGCACACACCAGCAATCCAACACATACTCTATAGTGGGTGAAGGTGGATGTCAGTATCACAAGGTAAACAGTCACCACACACGTGTCAGCATGCAGAATATGTGTTGCACAAGACCATACATACAGTGCAAGTGTAGTCCCCCCGATTTAATGGCAGTATACATGGCTTTGATGCAACTGTGTAGTTGTTCAGTGATTGGTTACACCCTGGAACACAATGTGTACATGGACACAACATTGCTGTGAAGGTATTATCAGCACTGCAATGCCCTGTGCACCATCACTCACAAGTATACATGCCATGGCTGCATGTGTTATCTGTGTGACACATAGATATCCATGTCTGAGTACAGTGTCTGTGTCCATAGCAGATTATAGTGGGCATGGGTGTAACACATGCATGCTATGTACACACACAGGATGAGAGGTGCATGTTGACATGAAGGTATCCCAATGCTCGACATGGCCAGTGTACAGTGGTTATGGTGAGTGTGGGACATATTGCAGATATGCCGGTGCCAGACCTGGCATGGCATGCTACACAACTGCAACATTAAACACCACACATACCCAATGTATGTCAAGTGACCTATACACCCGCTAGCATTCCAGGACATATATGTGACACTTTGGATGGTGACTGCTGTGCATATT
This sequence comes from Protopterus annectens, assembly GCF_019279795.1. Taxonomy (NCBI): domain Eukaryota; kingdom Metazoa; phylum Chordata; order Ceratodontiformes; family Protopteridae; genus Protopterus; species Protopterus annectens. The sequence continues at coordinate 59,144,000 of NC_056736.1, forward strand.
GTATATACTGGCATATGTAAGCACACACACAACATGCTATGCATATTGTGTATAGGTGCATATGTTTGCACACACACAACATTGAGGTGCAAAGCAATAACTGCTATGACTAGTACTGTGGTCACTGTAACTGGATGGGGTGTAGTACCCTGTGCCATCATCACCATGCATCCTGTGGTCACTCACAGCTACTAATGTGTGCAAGACCACTGCCTAGCATGCTGTACCTGAACTGCAGTGTCATGGCTACGTTCACAATTACACAGACATCTTGTACATGGGTGTGTGAGGTGCCCATTAGGGAGCATTGCCTAACATGACTGTGTTATGTGTTGCAGAGTGTTGCACAGACCCATGATAGGCCTCTACCCCTGAGGTACATCATGTGTGTCTGCATGACTTGTGGGATACTGACGTGTGACCTTACAGCGGGTGTGTGTTAATACCAAATATAGCATGTTTTCATCTACTGCTTATGATAAACGTGTTCTGTTGTGTACAGCTGTAGCAACTATACATATCCAAGGTGCAGTACAGTGTTGCCACAATTGTGTCTCCTGCATTGTGCATTGTATGTGATTGAGGCAGCTACTGACTTTACTGAGATGATTAATGTCTCACAGCAAACATGGACAGCATGCATTATGTGTAGGTGTGTTACGTGTGCATGGCCTACACCTCACCTATGACATGCACATTTCATTACCAATATTAAAGTGTTAACACACTCACCAGCATGTATCATCTGCCCTGCTGTCACACCAGAGGGACCTACAAGAATATGACACAGTTTGTCAGTGGCCACAACTGTGGCATTGCTAACATGAGTGTGCTAATCTACAGTGGAACAACAGTCAATAGTCACAGGTGTGGAGACACTATTCCAAATATCAGTATTGCACACGACAGTCAGCACAACTGCTAAACACACAGTACACAACTCACATAAGCATATTCTAACAATACAGGTAACGGTAGTCTAAAGCTAGGGCATATTACCTGCACACTCCATGTTGTCCTGCTGGGTGGCTCCGGACTCCATGATGACACATGTGTGATGCTGCTGCTGCTGTAGGCCAGGAGCCACCACGCTTAGGAGCAGATCCTCCACTCTGGTGAGGGGGGGGGATGTATGGGCGACCCACCACCTGTGGCAAGCTGTTGCCTATGGATATCAGACGCACGCCGTCGGACATGTATAATTAAAACACTGCAGTGATGGCATACCTGCTCATATGTCCGGTTATGCATGCCTATGTCATTTACCCGGCGAACAAGATCTTGCCACAGTTCAGTACACTCATGCTGGTGGTGGTTGGCCCTGGAAAAAAGCAGGTTATAGTGCTGCACCATGCTGGCCTGTATTTCCTGCTCCTCTGCAGCTGTATACGCCGGATTGCATTGATGAGCCATAACCCTGGAAGACAATTAAATGATATGTGTGAGCAAGTCATGTGGCACACTTAACATTATGAGGTACAGATATCACTTAACTGCCATATATAGCATCTGTCTGTCTAGCAGAGGATACACATGTTCAATACCACATATCAGTGCTCAGCCCACAACTGTCTGACAGTGCCTGCCACACTCCATACAACAAATCAGTATACACCAGTACTCAACACACTGTTTGGGATACAATGCACAACCTCGCTCCGGGGGTATATATCAAATTAATGCATGAAGAAATATGTCTTCCAATGCAGTGAGTGTAATGTACATTTACAGTATTAACAGTAATCCACCCCAGTCTTTGATGCCATACCCCTACCGAACATA